>NW_026854165.1:0-38797 GCF_026571515.1 Ruditapes philippinarum
CTACTGACACAAAGCTTTTTTGTTGCTTTCACTTTGTCTAGAGTTGTTTCTTATTCAGATTGAATACTAAAGTCTGTAACTGTTAATATAATATAAAAACTTTCCTCACCTATACATTCAAGAATCAACTGGTTAAAAGTTAATTGATGACAGGGTGCCTGTTATGGTTGAAATTTTGATTAAATACATGTGGATCACATGTGAGTATTGTCTCATGAAGAATAGAGTTATGATGTTGTCACTGCAACATGTGTATGATAAAATTATGCAAAAATTACATTATGGAAGCCTGGTAAAATACCCTGCAAAATGCTTTGCAGCACTGCCTACTAGTACTTTTGGTCATTTCTTTTACATTTTGGTCTGCCTGATACTTGCCTGCCCTACTTTAATAAACTACCCATCTTCTTTCAAACAAAATGAAACCCCTAGAAATGGATAACAATGTACATATCTACATGTGTTAAAACTCTTAAGACTGGTTTGATTCATTGAGCAATTTAATTATGAAACAAAGTACCAGTCCATTTAGAAACTGTCATAACAAAAGTAATGTTTGTGTAAGGTAGTAAGGGGGAAAAGATTAATACTCAATTTCTGTATAAGAGAAACAAAGTGACTAATTTTCTATGTTGCCTTACAACTGGGCATTAATGCAGCTTAGCATTATCTAGAACAACTCTTTGCCTTTGGTGGCAGGTTTATTTATCAGTTTTTATTTTATAGTTAGCTGTGCATTTTTAGATGTGTAAAAAAACCTTACATTTTTTACACCAGAATTTTTGTTTAGATTTGTATGTTACATTTTACCATGTTTTATGTTTTGTATGTTTACATTCTTTGTGGTTGTTTGTATTATTATGCCCCCATTTTGAAAAAAAGGGGGTATATTGCTTTGCACTTGTCGGTCCGTCGGTCCGTCGGTCCGTAGACCAAATGGTTTCCGAGTGATAACTAAAGAACCCTTAGGCCTAGGAACTTCAAACTTGGTATGGTGATTGGTCATGACCAGTAGATGACCCCTATTGATTTTGGGGTCAAGGGGTCAAAGGTCAAGGTCACATTGACCTTGAAAGCAAAAACGGTTTCCGATCAATAACTAAAGAACCTTAAGGCCTAGGAACTTCAAACTTGGTATGGTGATTGGTCATGACCAGTAGATGACCCCTATTGATTTTGGAGTCAAGGGGTCAAAGGTCAAGGTCACATTGACCTTGAAAGCAAAAACAGTTTTCCGATCAATAACTAAAGAACCTTTAAGGCCTTAGGAACTTCAAACTTGGTATGGTGATTAGTCATAACCAGTAGATGACCCCTATTGATTTTGGGGTCAAGGGGTCAAAGGTCAAGGTTCACATTGACCTTAAAAGCAAAAACGGTTTCCGATCAATAACTAAAGAACCTTAAGGCCTAGGAACTTCAAACTTGGTATGGTGATTGGTCCATGATCAGTAGATGACCCCTATTGATCTTGGGGTCAAGGGGTCAAAGGTCAAGGTCACATTGACCTTGTAGGTAAAACGGTTTCCGATCAATCCTAAAGAACCTTAAGGCTTAGGAACATTAAACTTGGTATGGTGATTGGTCATGATCAGTAGATGGCCCCTATTGATTTTGGGGTCAAGGGGTCAAAGGTCAAGGTCACATTGACCTTGTACGTAAAAACGGTTTCCGATCAATAACTACAGAACCTTAAGGCCTAGGAAACTTCAAACTTGGTATGGTGATTGGTCATTTGATCAGTAGATGACCCGTATAGGATTTTGGGGTCAAGGGTCAAAGGTCAAGGTCACATTGACCTTTTAATTAAAAACGGTTTCTGATCAATAACAAAAGAACCCTTAGGCCTAGGAACTTCAAACTTGGTATGTGATTGGTTATGACCAATCAGATGACCCCTATGATTTTGGCGTTAATGGGGTCAAAGGTCAAGGTCACATTGACCTTGTAGGTAAAAACGGTTTCCGATCAATAATGAAAGAACCCTTAGGCCTAGGGACTTCAAACTTGAGATGGTGATTGGTCATGATCAGTAGATGACCCCTATTGATTTTGGGATCTAGGGGTTCAAAGGTCAAGGTCACATTGACCTTGTAGGTAAAATGCTTTTCGGATCAATAACTTAAGAACCCTTATGCCTAGGAACTTCAAACTTGGTTATGGTGATTGGTCATGACCAGCAGATGACCTATTGATTTTGGGGGTCAAGGGGTCAAAGGTCAAGGTCACATTGACCTTGTAGGTAAAAAAACGGTTTCCCGATCAATTAACTAAAAACGCTTAGGCCTAGGAACTTCAAACTTTGTGTGATGATTGGTCATGACCAGCAGATGACCCCTATTGAGTTTTTAGGTGAAGGGGTCAAAGGTCAAGGTCACATTGACCTAATTAAGTAAAACGGTTTCTGATCAATAACTCAAGAACGCTTAGGCCTAGGAAACTTCAAACTTGGTATGGTGATTTGGTCATGACCAGCAGATTACTCCTATTGATTTTGGGAATCAGGGGTCAAAGGTCAAGGTCACAATGACCTTGTAAGTAAAAAACGGTTTTCTGATCAATAACTAAAGAACGCTTCGGCCTAGAAACTTCAAACTTGGCATGGTGCATTGTCATGACCAGCAGATGACCCCTATTGATTTGGGGTCAAAGGTCAAGGTCACATTGACCTTTTAAGTAAAAACGGTTTCTGATCAATAACTCAAGAACGCTTAGGCCTAGGAACTTCAAACTTGGTATGGTGATTTGTCATGACCAGCAGATTACTCCTATTGACTTTTGGGATCAAGGGTCAAAGGTCAAGGTCACAATGACCTTGTAAGTAAAAACGGTTTCTGATCAATAACTAAAGAACGCTTTCGGCCTAGAAACTTCAAAACTTGGCATGGTGATTGGTCATGACCAGCAGATGACCCCTATTGATTTTGGGGTCAAAGGTTTCAAGGTCACATTGACCTTGTATGTTAAATACGGTTTCCGATCAATAATAAAGAGAACCCTTAGGCCTAAGAACTTCAAACTTGGCATGGTGATTGGTCATGACCAGCAGATGACCCTATTGATTTTGGGGTCAAGGGTTTAAAGGTCAAGGTCACATTGACCTTGTAGGTAAAAACGGTTTTCTGATCAATTTACTAAAAGTCTAGGCCTAGGACTTCAGACTTGTATGATGATTGTCGTGACCAGCAGATGACCCCTATTGAGTTTTGGGTCAAGGGGTCAAAGGTCAAGGTCTTGACCAGTAGATACTTTATAACCCTTATTAATTGTTTGATCACTGGGTCAGACGTCATGCATAATAACCTTATCACATGACTAATTGGCTGCTGATAGGGGGCATACATGTTTTACAAACATATCTTGTTATTTTCTTGTACTCAAAATAAGTGTGACTAGCTGAAAGTAATAGTTCTCTAATTTGTGTGATTTCGTAGATTTGTATAATAATATTATGTGCTGTTTTTTTGTGCCCCCACATTAGTGGCGGGCATTTAGATTTACCCTTGTCCGTCCGTCCGTCCTTCCGTCCGTTCACTTTTGTGTCGCAAGTAACTCAAAAAGTATTTGACCTAGAGTCATGAAACTTTACAGGAATGTTGATCAGCATGTGTAGTTGTGCACCTGGGTATTTTCGTCTGGATATTTTAGTATTTTCAGAGTTATTGCCCCTTGACTTTAGTAAAATTTTGCAATTTTCAACTTTGTGTCGCATGTAACTCAAAAAGTATTTTGACCTACAGTCATGAAACTTTTACAGGAATGTTGATCAGCATGTGTAGTTGTGCACCTGGGTATTTTCGTCTGGATATTTTTAGTATTTTCAGAGTTATTGCCCTTGACTTAGTAAAATTTTGCAATTTTCAACTTGTGTCGCACGTAACTCAAAAAGTATTTGACCTAGAGTCATGAAACTTTACAGGAATGTTGATCAGAATGTGTAGTTGTGCACCTGGGTATTTTCATATGCATATTTTTAGTATTTTTAGAGTTATTGCCCTTGACTTAGTAAAATTTTGCAATTTTCAACTTGTGTCGCACATAACTCAAAAAGTATTTGACCTAGAGTCATGAAACTTTACAGGAATGTTGATCAGCATGTGTAGTTGTGCACCAGGTATTTTCGTCTGGATTTATTTAGTATTTTTAGAGTTATTGCCCTTCACTTAGAAAATTTTTGCAATTTTCAACTTGTGTCACAAGTTTCTCAAAAAGGATTTGACATAGTCAATAAACCTTATGGGCAGGTTGCTCAGCATATTTTAGATTTGCACCTGGGGTTTTGCTTGTGGATTTATCCAGTATTTGTAGAGTTATTCCCCTTGACTTAGTAAAAAGATTGACAGAACAGTGTTGCGGTGGGGGCACCCGTGTCCTATGGACACATTTCTAGTTTATTTTTAAGTTAAATTTCTTATGTTAAGCTTAACTGCTGGTATAATTTCTAGGAATATTATTTATCATGTAATGTGTATATTTAGATGTTGGGATATGAAAAAATGAGATGTACTGTTCTGAAACAGCCCTGGTTATGGGAACTTCTGACAGATTAGTTTTGTTCACAATTATAGTCCGAGTTGATTTGAATTTATAAAAAGTTTTGCCTACAATGTACAATGTAACATGAATTCACAATATGTAAAGTGCATAATACACCTACACAAAGCTGCCCAGGGTTTGATAATAATGTGATATAATGATAGGATGCACAACTGTTTCATTAATTCAAGTTGAGAATGATATATTTGAAATGTAGTGATGGGAAATCATTTGGTTTTTATGGGCAATAAAGCTGATGCTTCAATCAAAATAGATCTTTAGGAATTAAATTAAAGGATACTACATTGTAAAGGTAGAAAATTGAACTGACATATGTTGTTGCGATTTTTTTTTATGATTGACATATGAGCCAACTTTATTAAAGATTGAATTTTGATGTTGGCTACCAACAAATATTGATAATTTATTAATGAATTCAATAAAAAAGCTAACAGGCCCCCCCCCCCCCAAAAAAAAATCATTATTTTACATTAGAATTATATAAACAGACAAATCTATAATAGGGCTTATTATAAATAATTTATATAGCAATCATTGTGCACTTTTACAGTGTAACCTATGCAGAGTGGTCATCTGAAGAACAGTGACCTCTATACAACAAAATTAATTATCAATTCTTCCAAAAGTAAAACTTCACATAAAACTTTACCTATTTATGGCAACAATTCAACAACAACTAAAACTTTGTCTCACAAAGGTTCTTGCTTTGTAGACGTTGTACTGAATGATTTACTTTGGTATAAACAGAGTGGGTCTAACCTATGTGGGCTGTATTCAATGGTTATGTTTATCCGAGGTTTCACTGTATTATATATATATATATATTTACAGGGTATGACAGAGGATGTGGAGAAACTGAGACGGGAGAGAGATGAGATGAGACAGCTACTTGTCCAAGTTTGAACGTCACATGGCAGAGGTAAGATATTACTTTACTTTGTGAAATTTTTCTGGGCTCACACCAGGCTCATAGCTTGATTTAAATGAGAATTCAACATAGTTTAAGAAAGCCTCTGAAATTTGAATTATATAAGTCACATGTAGCAATTTATGAACCAAGTAAATATACTGAATAGTTTTAAAGTTTCTAAGTGGTAAATGGTGGAGTGATTCCTGGAATTAAGCAAAAATATCAATTCATGGAGGCTTTGATTTATTGATGAAATGTTACTTCACTCTAAAATTCATTGAAAGATTTAGTAAAACTATTTTTTTATCTTAAAAACCTTTTGTGCTTGATCTTAAAAATTCATGACTGATATTACTTGAAACACCTTCGAGTTGTACTTACTCTTTTTTTATTTGGAAAATTGAAGGGTTTTCCCTATGTTTTGAGATGGGTTTTTTATTTTCCCCCTTTAAAGCAAAGGGGTTTTTTTTTTAGCCCTCACTTGCCTTTTTAAATAAAATGATTTAAAAAAATATTTAAGTAATTTTATAGTTTTTTCACACCCCAAAATTAGGGTTATCTTTCTTTTAAAAACAGAAACCAACCCATGTGGGAAAGGGAAATTAAATGGTGAGAGAGACCCCAAAATTAAAAGAAAGTATGAAGAGGTAATGTAATGTGTTAATAGCAAATTTTTTCATATTTTATATTTAAAATTCGAACATTAATGCATGTATTAAAGTCCAATTTTAATATCTTTGGGAAAAAAATGGGCCCCCTGGAAGCCCTTAAAAACAGAAAAAAATTTCCCTGAAAAATTTTCCCTACTTCGGTTTTTGGGGTTTGTTCACTGAACAAAGTAAGGATGCATCAAATAACAAAAAGGGGTTGACTGTGTTGGATAGTATCCATTAAATTTAGCATTAAATATCTCTTATGCTTAATAGAACAGTTATGAATTACAAACAATCTCAGTATGCCCTTATCGGAATTTTTTCTTGCACAGTGTGATGTGTAGTTTGTTTTGATTTCAAATCTGAAAAATATACAACTTACACCGGTTTTTTGTTAATTGTTCACTTAGTTTCTGAAAATTAAAAACATTTATTTAATGCACACAGACTTTAGTGAAATAATGTGTATTAAAAATTCATATTCTTTATCAGACCCCAAGGATGAAATTTGGCACAAAGTAAGAGGGGTGAACTAAAGTACGTCTCCAAAATCAACCAAAAAACTTCGTTTAGCTCCCAGGCTGTGTTACGTCGTGTTTGAGAATGAACGTGAAAGATGCCGGTCTGAACTTCGTAGAATGACCCCGGGGAAAGTGAAGTCTCAGAGAAAGACTAAAGGTTTTTTTTTTTAAAAATGTTTTTTAAAAAAAATTTCGTACATAGATTTAAAAAGGTTTAATATTATCGATGATACTAAAATTTTTTTTACTTTTTTAAATTTGAAAAAATTTTTGTAAAAAATTTCCGGAAGGGGGGAATAGTGGTGAGTGGTTAAGGCGTTGACTTAAAACCCTTCCCCCTCACTTGTGGTTCAAAACCCCCAAGGACTTTGGATTCTTTCATGGGGAAAGGGCAAAACAGTAGTTTAGAACTTTGGTTCTACTAGGTGCCGTTTCCCTAAAATTCAGAAGGGCAAATAAAGGCTTCCTCCCCCAGTAAAGCTGGAACAATGTGATATGACCAGAACTGTGTGGGTGTGACGTAAAACCCAATAAAACAAACAAACCATCTCGGAATACTGATAAAAATCATAGAAAATAATACCGGTATATAATGCAATTATTTCTGTTTTGTATCTATTTTTATAACCTCTTTTGAACAGAATGATGCAGTAAGAATTCAAGATTCCTACTTATATATTATATTGATATCTTTTATGTTTTCAGATTGCTACAGAGGTATCACTGTCAGAGAAGGCCAAGTTGGAACAGCGCGGCGAGGACTTGGAGAGTGCTCTAACACAGGCAGAGAATGAGCGTGGTGAGCTGATTGTACGTGTCAACTCCCTGAAGGAAGATGTTCGTAGTTTGGAGGAACAGATCAAGGATATGGCTAGCAGACTGACCGAGACCCAAGATGATAACTCTCAGAATAAATCTAAAGCCACTCAAATGAAGTAGGTTTCTATATTCATTTATTGTAATAGGCTACTTGGTGTTAATAAGACTTAATTTGTCAATCATACTGAATTTCCATGCATATTCAGGTTTTAAAAAGATTCATACAAGATTAAGCAATATAATATGAAGAACATTATTAATTGATATGTTGACATATTTCTCTGGGTTGTGTGGAAATTCATCTACAGAAGCTAAACTTTCTCATATATAACAACATATCAATATTTGTAAGAATTCCATATTTTAACACCTGCAAACAAAACATACTGGTGATTATTGAACATAATGCCTCCTTACATTTATCTTGAAAAAAATTGAGTTATGTACAAGGGTACCAAGATAATTTACAGCTAATACATAATGTTGTGTAAACACTTAATAAAGAAATTGAACTGGTTCTTCGATAACGTTTTTTATATATGTAACTCATTTTAATGTAGTCAAACATAACAACATATAAATAGGCTCGTCATTCTAACATGACACTAATATTAGTGTGATATACAGTAATGTATAGTAAATTATGACACATGTTTATAATCCAGGATGTTGGCTGAGGAGACAGAGAGAAGCTTGGAGGACACACAGAAACGTCTGGCACGTCGTGAGAGCGAGTTAGCCGCCCAGGAGGAGAGGTGTGCTAGATTAGAGGATAGGATAGCCGAATTACAGAGAACTTTATCTCATTCTACTGATGAGAATTCAGATATCAGAAGAACTGTAAGTCAGCTGGACAGGGAAAAGGATAACCTTCAGATTAGTGTTGATGAAAAGACAGAGAAAATTGCCAACCTCAATGAAGAAACACTTCTCAAGGTATGTGTATTTCTTGTTTTTTTAGCTCACCTGTCACAAAGTGACAGGGTGAGCTTTTGTGATCGCTTTTCGTCCGACGTCCGTCCGTAAACTTTTACTTTAAATGACATCTCCTCATAAACCACTAAGCCAATTTCATCCAAACTTCACAGGAATGTTCCTTTAGTGGTCACCTTTAAAAATTGTTCAAAGAATTTAATTCCATGCAGAAATCTGGTTGCCATGGCAACCGAAAGAAAAAACTTTAAATATCTTCTTTTAAAAAACCGTAAGAGCTAGAGCTAAGATATTTGGCATGAAACATCTTCTAGTGAGTGTCTACCAAGTTTGTTCAAATAAAAGCCCTGGGGTCAAAATTGGCCCCGCCCCAGTGGGTCATTGATTTTCCCTATATGCATATAGTAAAAACTTAAAAAAATCTTCTTTTAAAGAACCCAAAGAGCTAGAGCTAAGATATTTGGCATGAAACATCTTTATGAGTGTCTACCAAGTTTGTTCAAATAAAAGCCCCGGGGTCAAAATTGGCCCCGTCCCAGGGGGTCATTGATTTTCCCTATATGCATATAGTAAAAACTTAAAAAATCTTCTTTTAAAGAACACAAAGAGCTAGAGCTAAGATATTTAGCATAAAACATGTTCTAATGGGTGTCTACCAAGTATGTTCAAATAAAAGCCTTGGGGTCAAAATTGGCCCCGCCCGGGGGGGTCATTGATTTTCCTTATATGTGTATAGCAAAAACTTAAAAATCTTCTTTGAAAAAACTGCAAGAGCTAGAGCTTAGATATTTGGCATGAAACATCTTCTAGTGAGTGTCTACCAAGTTTGTTCAAATAAAAGCCCTGGGGTCAAAATTGGCCCCGCCCCAGGGGGTCATTGATTTTCCCTATATGCATATAGTAAAAACTTAAAAAATCTTCTTTTAAAGAACTCAAAGAGCTAGAGCTAAGATATTTAGCATGAAACATGTTCTAATGGATGTCTACCAAGTATGTTCAAAATTGGCCTGGCCCTGGGGGGTCATTGATTTTCCTTATATGTGTATAGCTCTTCTTTGAAAAACCCAAATAGCTAGAGTTTAGATATTAAGCATGAAACATCTTCTAGTAAGTGTCTACAAAGTTTGTTCAAATAAAAGCTCTGGGGTCAAAACTGGCCCTGCCCCAGGGGTGTCATTTATTAGTCCCCTACCGGTTTAACCGGAGGGGACTTTAGGTTTACCCTCCGTCCGTCTGTCCGTCTGTCTGTCCGTCTGTCTGTCAGTCCGTCAGTCCGTCCGTCCACAAAACTGGATCCCGCGATAACGCAAAAAGTACTGAAAATATTTTTATGAAACTTGATATATGGATAGATGGCAGTATGGACATTATGCACGTCTTTATTTTTTCTTCCTATGTTGAAAATTCTGGTTGCTATGGCAACAAATAGTCTGAAAATATGGCAAATTTAACACATAAACTGGATCCAGTGATAACTCAAAAAGTACTGAAAATATTTTTATGAAACTTGAAATATGGGTAGATGACAGTCTGGAGATTATGCACATCTTTTTCTTTTCTTCCTATGTTGAAAATTCTGGTTGCTATGGCAACAAATAGCCTGAATTTCAAGATTTCTGATTTAAATTTTTCAGCTTTTTCACTATATGTTCTTTATTTCTTAAGGTGTTTACTTCAAACTTTAAATATAAGTTTCTGGTCATCAACAACATCATATGTGACAAGGTTTATAACTCTAGCACAAAAAATATCAGTATTACCTCCCTTGAACTTAGATTTTTTAGGGGAAAAAATGTTGTCTTTTTTAAATAACTTCTTTATTTCCTAATGTATCTACTTCAAACTTCATATATATGTTTCTTATTATCACTCGACATTTTTGAGAAGGTTAAATACTCTAGCAAGACTATTTCCAGAATTATGTCCCCTTGAACTTAGATTTTTTTCGAGAAACTGGTATTTTCACTCCAACTTCTTCATTCCTTATAGGATTTACTTTAAAATCCCACATCGTAATAATATGACAAGGTTGTATAAACATAATTTCCTTATAGACAAACTTATTTTATTATGTTTTGTGGTTGATATTTTCAAATACAGACTTCATCCTCAAATTCATTATAAATGGCAATACACAGGAGTGTATGACAATTAAAGAACTTTTTGAGGGACCGGTAGGGGACTACTGTATTGCCCGCAATACTATCAAATGCTTGTTAACTATATGTGTATAGTAAAAACTTTAAAAAACCCAATGAGCTAGAGCTTAGATGTTTAGCATGAAACATCTTATTATGGGTGTCTACCAAGTTTGTTCAAATAAAAGCCCTTGGGTTAAAATTGGCCCTGCTGGGGGGCGGGTGGGGCGCTATATACAGGTGAGCGACTTCAGGGCCATCATGGCCATCTTGTTGTAGTCTTTTTAGAGGTCTGTGGAAAAAAATAAAGCTTTCTGTCAAAATTGGCATTGCACAGCAATCTTTTTTTAATTGATCAGAGTTGAGTACTTGAAGATAAAGTGCTGGTATTGGTTCATCTTTGGGACTATAGAATTTGTTATTTATCTTCCTTTCTATACTTTGATCACTATGATAAAGTAACACATACAATTTGTTTTTAGCAATCAGTCAGAATGATCTAGATACATATTTCTATGATTTTAAGTTATTGCAGAAGAAAAGATGAATGCATGATTGTCGAAAAAAAAATTCTTTGTCTCCACTAATTTTACTCTTCAATTTTTAGTTTTTGGTGAAGAATTATAAGAATTATAATTTACCATTTCAGGAGAAACTGATCAGTGATTTGAAGGTCAGAATTAGTGAAATTGATGCTCAGTTAGGGTAAATATTTTTGTGTTTATTTTGTGTGTTTTGTGATTTCGTAAATCATACTGTTTTCATACACATGTATATTCTCAAGTTCATCAAGACCTATGATAGGGGAAAAATCACAATATTTCATGTAATTGGGGGATTCTGTGCACAGAAAAATAATGATTGTATGTCTCAATATTTTGAAATATTAGTTAAATTACTAAATGGTTATATTAATCTTGTTTAATTCAAAGCAGAATAGTTTCATTTCACAAAATCAGCAGGTTAAGCTAGTCCACTTTGATATAAAAAATTCAGAGAAAGAGAAGATAAACATGACCTCATCTATGATATATTTACATATGCATGTTATGGTTGAGAATGAACTTTAAATTGACATTTAATTATTTTATAGCCATGCTAATGATAACATCAACATGAAGGATAGAGAATTGAAGTCATTGAAACGGCAGCTAGACAGTACCTCTGATGATCTGAATGAGAATAGTCGAGGTAAAGAGGTCGCCATGAGAGAGAATAGACGTCTACAAGATGATCTTGCTGTTATGACAAGAGAAAACCAGGTGAATATAATAATGATGATGATAATTATATTCAAAGATATAGATATATAAAAACTGATGGCAATGTATAAGTAAAATGTAATGCAACTGAGTCAACTCAAAAATCTTATTTTCCAAATGATAAGGCATACAGCTTTTGATATCATTTAAAGAAGATATTAGAAGTGGCATAGCATTAACTCATAGTCTGCTTGAGGAAACTTATGTGTGATCATGGTCTGCACTGTTCACTTCAGTCAAACATATTTTGAATTTTTTTCTTTATATAAAATGCTTTTGTCTAAAATGAAAGATATTTAAGATATTTAGCATGGAGAGTAATGATAACACAACATTTTGTTTGAAAGCTACTAATACTCTAAAGTGTCTTGCCTTCTCTTATTATTTGATACATGTTTGTAAGTATTTAGGTCTGTGTGCTTATGATTTACAATTACATTGTATGGGGAGATGGCATTTTACAACACCATTTTATCAACAAAACAAGCTATGCCAGCAGTATTATGAATTTAAGATGGGAAGTATCTTTAAAAGTGACATATTTAATGTACTGAATGTAATATTTTGTACAGAAAATCAACCAGGAGTTACAGGAAGCTCTAGAGGACAAAGAAGGACTTAAACAACAAGTTCAACAATATATCCTGGAAGTTAGGAGTATTGAAGATGTTCTAGCTTCTAAGGTAAAGTTACTTTACATATACTTCTCTATATATGCGAGACGGTTTATTTTTTGTAAAAGCTGGAGATCTTGCAAAATACAACTTTGTACTTTTGGTAAATTTACTTTACTTTAGAACTCTATAGTAAAGCATATGTATATGACTCCAATAAGTTTTTTTAAATAAGAATTGGAAGGAACCC
The DNA here is from genome assembly GCF_026571515.1 of Ruditapes philippinarum. Lineage (NCBI taxonomy): Eukaryota > Metazoa > Mollusca > Bivalvia > Venerida > Veneridae > Ruditapes > Ruditapes philippinarum. The sequence continues at coordinate 12,658 of NW_026854165.1, forward strand.
ATGTTCAATCTTGTGAAAAAATGGAATTGTGAACTGGAAGTAGAATAAAGTTTTGACAAAATCTGATTTGAAAGAAACTAAGACAAAAGAGGGTGATTAACTTCCTTTTTAAAGGATTAAATTGATTATTAAACTTGGAATTATAAAAAAAAAAGTGATTATTTATTTTAATTAGGAAATGCTGTTAAATGATACTATATTTTGTTTTAGGAGAAAGAAAGATCTGATTTACTTGACCAGTACCGAGCACTGTCCTCGGAGGCTGAACAATATCAAACTGCCACCCACCAGTTGGAGAGCGAGGGCTCAAACATGAGGCTTGAGATCATGACCAAAGACTCAGAACTTAGAAGACTCAAGGACAAAGTTGATAACTATGAGAGAGAAATTCAGGAGGTATGTTTCCTAAATGTTTCTTATTATTATATCTTAGTCAGGAATGGGCATTGTTTTCTGTGCTCTTTAAGAATGTTTTATCTGACATTGAAAATTTATGCAGGATAAAGAATTGCAGCATTGGAAGGCATTACTTTTAAATGATGTAATATGATATATAAATATATTAACTCATCTTCACAAGTTCAAAGAATCATTTGTATGTGGTTAATGTGTAAGTTGTACATATTAACAATGATGGGACTAGAGATAAAATAATCATGTTAAAGTTATAACTAGTCTTAGTACAAATTATTAGAGAATGAAAAGATGATTTATGAGCTTACGGTAGATCAAATTTTCTGCTTCATTATTATTTTATTTTTAGCTCACCTGTCACAAAGTGACAGGGTGAGCTTTTGTGATCGCTTTTCGTCCGGCGTCAGTCCGTCCGTCCGTCCGTCCGTAAACTTTTGCTTTAAATGACATCTCCTCATAAACCACTGAGCCAATTTCATCTAAACTTCATAGGAATGTTCCTTTGGTGGTCACCTTTAAAAATTGTTCAAAGAATTTAATTCCATGCAGAACTCTGGTTGTCATGGCAACCGAAAGAAAAATCTTTAAATATCTTCTTTTAAACAACCCTAAGAGCTAGAGCTTAGATAATTGGCATGAAACATCTTCTAGTGAGTGTCTATCAAGTTTGTTCAAATAAAAGCCCTGGGGTCAAAATTGGCCCAGCCCCAGGGGGTCATTGATTTTCCCTATATGCATATAGTAAAAACTTAAAAAATCTTCTTTTAAAGAACCCAAAGAGCTAGAGCTAAGATATTTGGCATGAAACATCTTCTAGTGAGTGTCTACCAAGTTTGTTCAAATAAAAGCCCTGGGGTCAAAATTGGCCCCGCCCCAGGGGGTCATTGATTTTCCCTATATGCATATAGTAAAAACTTAAAAAATCTTCTTTTAAAGAACCCAAAGAGCTAGAGCTAAGATATTTAGCATGAAACATGTTCTAATGAGTGTCTACCAAGTTTGTTCAAATAAAAGCCCTGGGGTCAAAATTGGCCCTGCCCCAGGGGGTCATAGATTTTCCCTATATGCATATAGTAAAAACTTAAAAAATCTTCTTTTAAAGAACCCAAAGAGCTAGAACTAAGATATTTGGCATGAAACATCTTCTAGTGAGTGTCTGCCAAGTTTGTTCAAATAAAAGCCCTGGGGTCAAAATTGGCCCCGCCCCGGGGGATCATTGATTTTCCCTACAGTACGCTCACCGCGGGTTTTGCTTTTTCCGCGATACCACCGCGGACGATTTTTTTTTATCGCGGACAAACGCGGGGGTTCGTCCGCGATGAGAAGCCTAATTTCCCCGCGATCCCCGGTGTTCAGTTGTTTCCACCGCGGACAAAATTCTGACGACCGTTCTTCATTTATTGATAAAATCAGTCACCCGTTTCCCGCGGGGGAACGCCATGGTCAGTTGGTCAGTATAAATAAACCTCCAAAAAATAGACGTTTTATTATTTTTTAACGTCATCTTTTTTACACAATGACTTGAAAATTAACCACAATGGTCTCCTTAAATGTTATTATACGTTAAATTATTTGAACGGAATTTGAAATAAAAATAATTACAGCTGTACCTGTTTTTGTTGTTGTTTTTGATATTTTTGTTATAAACGCCCACAAAACTATTCGTCCACATACCAATATTTTTACAACTGAAATTGTCATTTATCACTGTCATCTTTACTTGTTCATTCCTTGTGGTTCTATAAGTATTATTGCTGTTAAACTATATGGGAGCCATAAATATGATACTTAGTAAAAAAAGGACATTTGTGCTGATTTCTCAATGATGACTGACGCTACAGTACATGTCCTGTAAGAGGTCGATGAGTGTGAATACAAGTTTAACAAAATTCTGCAAAAAAAAAAATTATAAAAAAATAAAAAAGAACAAGCAAACAAACTACTAAAACAACAGTTGATACAAACTTCAAAACATATACATTACGCTCACACCTGTAATTAGATAAATCAAGAATATCATTTAATGTATATTTTGGTGAAATAAACGCTTTCTTTTAATGTTCCAAATAAAATATAAGACTTTATGATCAACGTGCAAATAAACAGAAACAGTAAAACGCATCTGACAATTGAAAGAGACGTCCTGGAATATTGCCTGAATAAAATTGTTGAGGGTTACGTTTTCAAAGTTTTTAAATAAGAAACAAAAGCTGGCATATAAATTGTTGTAGTATCTTTTCCATAAATGTCATATGCCGAATTTTTCATTATTTGACTTCAAGTTTCTCACTACCATGAAGTTGCGACGACAATGATTTATCTTGATGTCGAATACATATTATACATTACCCAACACAATAACAAGAAGAAGAACAAGAAAAACACTGCATTTGTACATGTATTTTTATTACAACAAAAAAGAAAGAAAACAAACAAATTTTACATAAAGTTACATGTATATGTACAGTACATGTATCAGTACATGTACGTACATATACTGATGTTTAAATACAGTAATTAATTTTTAAAATTTAAGGTTTCCACTGCGTTGACCGGTGTTTGACCGCCGCGTTCCTCCGCAATTTACCACTGCGTTCCGCGGGGGAAACGGTTTCAGCCGCCGATTTATGTCCGCGGTGGTGAAAATTTTCTGTCAGCGGGGTCACGCGGACAATATCTGAGCAAATTTTCGTCCGCGGTAAACCTCATCCGCGGGGTCACGCGGGTTTTGAAAAAGCCGCGCTGAGCGTACTGTATATGCATATAGTAAAAACTTAAAAAATCTTCTTTTAAAGAACCGTAAGAGCTAGAGCTTAGATATTTGACATGAAACATCTTCTAGTGAATGTCTACCAAGTTTGTTCAAATAAAAGCCCTGGGGTCAAAATTGGCCCCGCCCCAGGGGGTCATTGATTTTCCCTATATGCATATAGTAAAAACTTAAAAAATCTTCTTTTAAATAACCCAAAGAGCTAGAGCTAAGATATTTAGCATGAAACATGTTCTAATGGGTGTCTACCAAGTATGTTCAAATAAAAGCCCTGGGGTCAAAACTGGCCCTGCCCCGGGGGGTCATTGATTTTCCTTATATGTGTATAGCAAAAACTTAAAAATCTTCTTTGAAAAAAACCCAAAGAGCTAGAGTTTAGATATTAAGCATGAAACATCTTTAAGTAAATATCTACAAAGTTTGTTCAAATAAAAGCCCGGGGGTCAAAACTGGTCCTGCCCAGGGGTGTCATTATTTTTAACTATATGTGTATAGAAAAAACTTAAAAAATCTTCTTTTAAAAAACCCAATGAGCTAGAACTTAGATGTTTAGCATGAAACATCTTCTTATGGGTGTCTACCAAGTCTGTTCAAATAAAAGCCCTTGGGTAAAAATTGGCCGGGGGGGGGGGGGGGGGGGGGCTATATACAGGTGAGCGACCTCAGGGCCATCATGGCCCTCTTGTTTTTATTTCATAAATGTTTGAAATTAATATTTTTTCTTTTATATTCCAATCTTCAGCATCTTAATGCTGAGCAGGCCTATGAGCTGCAAGTATCCAATCTGATCCGCTGTGTGGCCAACTTGGAGGATAACCTCAGACAGACGGACGATGATAAGAACACACTTCTCAATGACCTGACAGCTGTACGTGAGCTCTGCTCAAGACTTGAGGGAACTAAAGAATCTCTACAGAGACAGTTGACGGCTCTTACCATTGATAAAGAACAGGTTTGTTTGTAATTAATTGGTTGTTATAATTTTCTGCTTTTAAAGACATAACATTTTAAAGAATAGGTTTGTTTGTGATGTCTTATTGTCTGGTTTGGAATACCATATGCTATTGATTTAGTTCTATCAACCAGATTTTCTAATGGCTATTAGAGTAGCGAAAATTGGTGAGAAAATGACTGAATATAAGAAATTTCTTCTGTGCATAACTCTTCCTATCTACATTTTTCAAGGAACTTCAATCATTTTTTCAAACTTTTAGAGTGTTTTTCATCAAGTGCATTGTGCATTTTGTTAGGATTTTGTCATCTTATCATTTTCTGGGCTTTTATTCCATTTATATTAATGATAGTTCATTATTTGAAAGTTTACATTGTTTATTGCCCTTACAGCTTCAAAGCCAGTCAGAAGATATTGCCCAGGAATGTGAGTTATACCGCAGTCAGCTGACCTCTGAGCGCCAATCCAACAAGAACCTGGAGGGTCTGCTACAGAACAATAGAGAGAAAGAGTTCCAGTCACAACTACAAACACAGGAACATAGTGCTGAGATACAGATGCTGAAAGATAGACTGTCATTGAATGAGAGTAAAATGTAAGTTAAGTTGTTTCTGAATAGAGAATGTCATCAAATCTTGTAATTTCAGAAGTTTTTGTAGGTTAAATGTTTAACGGCAATACTATTTTTAGATTTTAAACATTACCTTTGCTTTTTATGAGTAGATAGCTCATTTTGTTTGTATTTTGATAATTTTGCTCAACAACAATTACAAAACATATCTGATTATGGAGTAACTATTATCCGTTAGGAACATACCATACACAAAATATAGCATGCATCTGGAAAAAATTCAATTGCAATACAAACAAAATGTCATATCTTGTCATAAAGAAACAAAAGTGATGTTTAAAACCAATCTAAAATTTCTTCAGCTGTTGGACTGAAACTAAACTTGTTACTGGTTATTGAAATTTCTAACCGTTTTTTGGCAAATAATTGACCTAACACGTTTAAACGGATGAACGTAACACTCCTAATAGTAACTTCTTCTTCAGCAGGTCTTCTTTTAGCTTATATTTGAAATAAATAATTTTATCAAGTTGATGAAAATGTAATTATAAATGACAGAGTGGCTTGATTTAATGTTTAATTTATTTATATTACAGCCAAAGTCAGAGCCGAGAGATTGCCTCTTTACGTACACGTAATGTAGAACTAGAAGGTGATGTAGAGAGACTCCGTAGACAGTTGACCAGCGAGAAATTTGAGAGGTAAATACAACCACTTTATTTATAAGAATATATCCCAGTGTTACCTTTGCTGAGCTTTCCTGTTTTGCTGTGAAATCATTTAAACATTTGTAATAATTGTGTACATTATGTTTTGAGGGTTATTTTGCTTTTCGTTTCATTGATTTAGACATTTTTTTTTTCATAACACTCTTGCATTTGTAAAATGTGAAGTTGAAATGGCAGTGAATTTCATGCTTATATAATCAGTTAAAATATTGTATCATACAAGGGTTTATATTTAATAAATATTTCATTATATAATGAAACTAAAAAAACTCTGGTAAATTTTGACATAAGGAAAGTTAATTTTGTTCTTAATTAATCATTTTAGAAAAGATAGCCTTGGTTATCTTGTTATCGAAAGCCATCATGGAGAATTGAGTCATGTACATCATTCTGTAGTTCTTATCACATATATGTATTTCACATATTAACATACTCAACCCATCATCATAATTAGATTTTGGAGTGTTATACCCAATTGATCAGAGGGTTTCAAAAGCAGTTTTTGTGTCGCCTTGAAAAGGTGACATATAGGGGTTACTTTTGTCGGCGGTGTCGGCGGCGGCGTCTGTGTCGTTGTCGGGGTCGGCGTCCCCTAAAGCTTGTCCGGAGCATAACTCAGTCACTATAAGTCTGATTGACTTCAAACTTGGTATGCATGCTTCTTTCAATAACCCGAAGTGCAGTGCACAAGTACCGGTACTCTGCAGTTCTTATTTTTTGAGTTATTGCCCTTTGTTAATTTTCATACTTTAATTTTGTCCGGGCCATTTCTCTTCAACTAAAAAAGCTATGGACTTGAAACTTCATAGGATGATAGATCTCATTATTAAGAAGTGCAGTGCACAAGAACCAGTACTCTGCACTACCTAATTTTTGAGTTATTGCCCTTTGTTAATTTTCATACTTTAATTTTGTCCGGGCCATTTCTCTTCAACTAAAAAAGCCATGGACTAGAAACTTCATAGGATGATAGATCTCATTATTAAGAAGTGCAGTGCACAAGAACCAGTACTCTGCACTTCCTAATTTTTGAGTTATTGCCCTTTGTTAACCCATTACTTCATATACACGCCTTTTAACGCCTTTTTCACCCCCCCCCCCCCCCCACTTTTTGTTGTCTCAAATGATGAAAAAATGCCTTATTTAGGCCCCAAACACTTGTTTTTGTTTGAGAAATGTTGTTAAAAAAAGTGACCTCTTTTACGGCGCGGCCCCCCAACCAAAAGATACATCAGGGGGTTGCCAGAAGGGGGATGTGCCCCCTTCTGTTTGGGGGGTTTGAAGGGGGCGGAGTCCCCCTCATCGCCAAGAAAATTTTAGACATGTGAGAGGCTGTAAATGACCCCAGATTGATCATAAGGTAACGTGTAACCAACGCTGAAAAGCATATGACTCTATATCAATCCATTGAGAAGTTGCAGCACTTTGAAATCAATTTTGATGGAAAAAATCAACGCAAAATAGTGATTTTTGGCAATTTTGAGATGTCCCCTCGTTGCCATGGTAACAGAAAATTTAAGCCTGAGCATGTTGTTGCAAGGGCAATGGTCCAGTCAACATTTGTGCCAAGTTTGATTAGTGTTGAAGCAGTTTTTATAGTATTATAGCAATTTGAACTTGTAACGGGAGACTTTTCAAATGAAAACAGCCATTTTTCACAAAATGCTCATGAAGTTAAATGGGTTAATTTTCATACTTTATTTTTGTCCGGGCCATTTCTCCTTAAGTATAAAAGCTATGGACTTGACACTTCATAGGATGATAGATCTCATTATTAAGAAGTGCGGTGCACAAGAATCGGTACTCTGCATTTCTTAATTTTTGAGTTATGGCCCTTTGTTAATTTTCATACTTAATTTTTGTCCAGGCCATTTCTCCGAAAGTATAAAAGTTATGGACTTGAAACATCATAGGATGATAGTTCTCATTAAAAAGAAGTGCAGTGCATAAGAACTGATACTCTGCATTTCTTATTTTTGAGTTATTGCCCTTTGTTGATTTTCTTACTTTATTTTTGTCCTGGTCATTTCTCCTCAAGTATGAAAGCTATAGACTTGAAACATCATAGAATGATAGATCTTATTGATAAGAAGTGCAGTGTACAGAAACTGCTGCTCTGCACTTATTGCCCTTTGTTATTTCATTTTTGTCCTGGCCATTTCCCCTAAACTACATTGTTCACAAGGCGACACATCCGACTCGCGGAGTTCTAGTTTACTTGGTCATATGACATGCTGAGTTTTGTACATAGTAAAAACTATTTTTTTTTTCACCAAAATTGTTGTTAATAGTGCAATGAGTGCATCTACAGCAATGTCAGGACGTAGTGTTCAATATTTCTTTTGAGATTTGGCAAGCGTGGTTTAAGCTGACTCATTTTGGTTTTTTTTCTTGTATTTAATAGAAGAAAAATTTGGGAAAATATCATTTTGAAAAAATTGTTTAGGGGGTGATAGGTTTTTTTTATTCTGGCAATAGACAATTCTTTGTTCATATGATTAGAGATTTGCATCCTGTTCTTCAATAAAGGATGTGGTTTATATGGTTTAACATTTTTGTCTGTGATTCTTATCTGAATTAAATAGTTTCTCATAAATAAATAAAGAAAGTCAGTAAGACAACATTTTCAGAGAATGAATTCAAGGTTCACTTAAATAAATATGCGATGAACTGTAGTACATCTAAGCAATGGATATTGTACGCCAGCTGGATTTATTTACTACAGAGATATATATTTATAAATTGTTGGGGTTTGTTATTTATGTTTTAGACAGAGGGAGAGGAATAATTATCTATTTGATACTTCATATGAGAGTATGAGGAACACTGATTACCTGGTATAATATTATAGTCCTGCTTCGTGTCTGCATGCATGTGCTGCCTATACACTGTTTATATCATACAAGTCTTTATATCATACAAGGGTTTATATCATACAAGAGTTTATATCATACAAGGGTTTATATCATACAAGGGTTTATATCATACAAGGGTTTATATCATACAAGGGTTTATATCATACAAGAGTTTATATCATACAAATCTTTATATCATACAAGGGTTTATATCATACAAGGGTTTATATCATACAAGAGTTTATATCATACAAATCTTTATATCATACAAGGGTTTATATCATACAAGGGTTTATTAATACAACTTTTTATATGCCATATAAGGGTTTATTTTAATGTAGACATATCATACAGAGGTTTATATTATACAAATTTATCATACAAGGTTTTATTTCATAAAAAGTTATATCATACAATTGTTTATTTCAAACAAACATGTAATAATATATCATATAAGGTTATTCCCCCTATAAAAAGGTATTATCACATAATACGCGGCGCAGGAGTGTAATAAAGCCATTTTATAAAAACGATATTACACTAGTGTAATAACACTTTGACGTGACGTCATTTGCGCTATATATATACATAGCATTGAAGCGCGCTATTGCTAGCGTTACACTATAGGCGCGTCATTGAAAAATTACTCTTTTCAACAGTTTACTGTTCTCATATTTTAGATGTGATAAATAGAATATTATATTCGTGTAGTTCAATACTAAATTTATTAAACTCGTTGAATAAAACAATATTATGCTCGCCAGAGGCTCGCATAATATGATTTTATTCAACTCGTTTAATAAATTTATTATTAAACTACACTCATTCAATATCCTCTATATATTACATAATACAAGGGTTTATTTTATATAAACATTGAAATTTTTGTTTTAAGTGTACAAAAGTTCATATCATACAGTCATGACACTTGCTCTTAGACAATGAAATGGTAACAGATTAGTTAAGCAACTAAGCAAGAGTTTAAAAAATGATCATTTCAGAACTACATTATGATATTTGCTTTAAAGTAATTGAATAGATACATTTATAAGTATATACCTGAGTGACAACACACAGCCATTATCAAGGATTAAAATGGAACAAGACATGTAAATTTACTTGATCAATTCAATTAATCAGCTCACAGATTTTTATAATGTAATGTTTTGGAATAATTATTTTATCTTGATAAAGCATAAGAAGAAATGCATGGTTCCCTTTAAATATTTTTTTCAAATACATTTATATGCTGTAGTAAATGGTGATGTGGTAAATTGTATAATTGTAAACTAACATACATGTATATCTACTCTAACATCATACTGTGGCAGGATATATATATTTTGACAATAAGAATAGGGTTGATGGGTTTTATATATCTTATATACAGACAATATTACCTTGCTTGTACATGTATGTCCTAATTGGTGAATGAAAACAATAAAAAAAAATTGAAATAATGTTAGAGTTTTTTGAATGGAACGTAAATCAACTGCATGTGAATTTTCGCTTTCCATTTTAAGAAGTTTTTATAATGTAACAAGAAACCTCTTGGCATGTTTTGACAGAATAGCCAGACAATTTTAGGGTTTTGTTGGGCAGTATTGTCTGATAATGTTTTTAGAATTGCATTCAGTTATAATATTGTCTTTTTACGACCATCATCATGTTAAACTTCTTATAATACTATTTATTTGATTCAACATTTATAAATTTAAAACAGTGTTAAGACATTACGACATTATCTTTGATGCAATTAGCTTTGTATTCATGAAGAAAATTAAGGTTTTAAGAATAGAATTGAAACTCCATGATAAGATGATATCAACATTTGTATCTAATTAGTATAATTTATTTGATACTTGATATTAAGTATTTTATAATAACACATGTGTATGTTACAGGGAGCGGGCAGTGCAGGAATTGAGACGACATGGGCTCGTACCACCGACCCCTACTATGGACTACACGAGCAGCACCAGCAGGTATACAGGTCAACAAGTCCCATTCAGGTCTCCAAAAGGTCTCGCTCACGAAAGTCCTACCCAGGTAGTCCATTATATAAAATTTTATATATATAGAATACTAAATATATTCAATCTAATCTATAAGTCATTGATTTTGTATATTGAACATGTGTATGATAGTTCAGTCTCTGTAAAAATATAAATATTTCATATTCCCATGCTTATTTGGTCATTCAAATTGGCAAAGATTGCATATTTTAAGATAATTACTTAAACAAAAATAATAAAATTATGTCATAGAATGTAGAAAATGTATATTTAGCTATTTATCAACTGTTTTAAGAACAAATGTATTTACAACATAATATTAAACCAGTAGCTTTATGCATGATCTGTGTAAATTTGATGTTAGTGACTTCTATAGTATGAAATAAATTTGGAAGATTTCTATTAAATATTTCAACATCTGATCATTAAAATATTTCTCCATGATGATAGTTTACTAAATAACATAAATTCCTTTCAGAATTCAGGAGCCGTAGCCAGAAACATCGTATCTAAGTTCTTCCCGTCGTCGATCACCTGACCGCAGTGGCTACTCCCTAGAGGATCCCGACACTGCAACTAAAAGTTACAACTCCGATCTACTTTGTATAACTTATAGAACAATTTATATAACATTCTTTATTTATGAACAAAAAAGAACTGTGAAAAGTTTGTTTTTCGAAAATAGTTTTTGTAAATTCATACAAATTGTTTTTGCGAGAGAATAAAAGTAAAAAAATATTTTTTGAAAGATTGCATGCAAACACTGTCTTTACTTAATAATAAAAGAATGAATGAAATTGCATTGTGACATTCAACTGTCAACATCAAGTGAAAGCTATTTTTTGTTATTTACCAGAAGTGCCGAAATGATTTTTATATGTTGTGGCCTTTTTATAAAAGGGACCAAGTACGTACATAGAACGTTTTTGTATTTATGATTTGAAAGGAAAGGGAATCTTAAGCAAATCCTTTTTGATTCACAACATTTATTGCACGGATGGTAAATGTTTGAGTGATTATTCACTGGTTTTATGTTATGGGCCGTCAATAATGCTTCAAGTCCTGTATAATGTTGTGAATCATGGATAAATGTTTGATGGGGAAAAACAATTTGTTTTAATAAGTTATTATGGTAGAAATTAAAAAAGATGTGTTATTTATGTAAAAAAAGTATTTTTGTAGTGTGTGCTACTGTGATAAATATTATCTTAACTTGTCAAAGTTCCTTGTTTTAGAAAGACTATCTATCCAGGACAGATATGATGCTGTACTTGTATTCTTGGAAAAAGGAATGGAAAGAATTGAATTTTTTCACTTTTTTCGGTGGTTTTTAGCTCATTTGTAGCTGTTATTCTATGATAGAAAATTGTTTTGTTAAAGCAAGAACTGAATAGGAAGAACCAGTATATCTGTGTGATATTATTCCCCTATATAGGGTTACTTTACCAATCAAATGTGCTGTTATATAGCTTGAAAACTTATTTGTTTGAAGCCATTTGATTGGCTGAAAGATCAAGTGTAAAAAAAAATATAAAAAAATTGGTATTTATTGATTTTGAATACTGATGGAGTTCTATATTCTCCATATTTAATTGCAGCACTTTATATATTTTGCAAATGGTAGGCTAAATAGGCCATCTTTGCTGTTTGTGTTTTAAATTTCACTTTCATTCCAAATCCGTCCAGTGTCTTGTAGATTTGCTATATTTATTTTTTTTCTTTATATTTTGTTCTTGACATTTTGTAGATTAATTTATGATATTTTAATTATTTATGTATTGTATTGTCATCAAAAACTAACACCATATTTTTTTTAATTTTGTAAAAAAAAATATCAGGAAATGTTTTTATATTTTCATCGAAACTTTTGTTTATGACTTACCACACTTGCATAGAATCTCAAAAAAGTGGTGAAATTTTCATGTGGTCCATCTGAGCATCAGAAGAAACATGTGTATGTTACCAGTATTGAGCAGGGATAGTGTGCGTCTGCACAGCCTGACCAGACCCGGTACTGATAGCCAATGAATCCACGGCCCAGACCATCATAAAACCTGAGCAACATAAAGCTTAAAAGATACAGCATCACTTTTTGTTTTACTAAAGATCTTTTTTTTTTTTTATTCATGGTATGTGAAAAAATATGCCCAATTTTAAAATTGATGACATAGTATTTAAGGTAGATGATGACAAGGTGATAGTATAAGGTGGCTTAGAAACTTTACTGCCAGATATTCTTTCTAGTTTATAGTCACCTCAATAAATCTATGTAGAAAGTTTGTAGTTTGATAACAGGTATGAACACACATTCATGTATATCTTTGCATTAATTTAAAAATGTATGCTTTGACAAAAATGTGTACAAGTAGTGTAGTTGAAACATATACAGTATTTTTTTGAATTTTTAAGAAAGTAAAAATCAGAAATCCAATATCTTTGTTGTCTTTTATATCCTTTAAAACATTTTCATTAGAACGGCAGTGCTTTTATTTAAAAGAAATTTATAGTGTCTTGAAATATAATGATGCTGAATAGCATTTGCCCCATCGTCGGATACATACGGTTGATAAATATTGATGGTTTGGCTGTGGGGTATCTGACGATGCATTTGCCATTTATATTTAGCACTTAAATTGACTTCACTTATTCATGTAGTCTTTTTATCTGCATCGGAAGCAGCATCAGTGCATTGATTGCTGTGCCATCGTTAGATTGACTATCTAAATAACCTACTCATCAGGCTATCCATGTCCTTGTTACTTCTATTTGGACATGTCCGTATATAATATGAAGTCCAGACTACATGTCAATATATCAACTGCATGGCTCAGTTATAATTACTAATATATTTTTTAAGGCAGAGATGCATGTTTTCATGTATAAACATATAAAATGAATCACTATTGCCTAGTTTTTAGTTATTTTTGATGTCAACTTATCAACTGTAGTGGTATTAAAAGACCATTTATTAGGAACTCATTCAGAACCTCAAAGAAGTACCAGACAAATGCCTGCTATTAACTTGTCACGGAGCAAATGTTTACCATTTATAAACATTTGAGGGGCAAATGCCTGCCACAGCAAAAATATGGGAGCAAATATCTGAGGGGGGCAAATGTCTTAAAATCCCCCATTAGCTTCTTAGTCAGTACTCATTTTAAGCTCGACTATACGAAGTATATGGAGAGCTGTCCTACTCGCCTCGGCGTCGGCGTCCGCGTCCAGATTTCAGATTAAAGTTTTGGTGCAGTAAAATATTTTTCACTATAACTTTGTCATTTCTTAAGGTATCAACTTCAAACTTCAAATATATGTTCCTTATCATCAACCACATCTTATGTGACAAGGTTCATAACTCTAGCACCAATATTTTCAGATTTATCTTCCCTTGAACTTAGAATTTTCCTTAAAAAATACTATTTTTTACTGTAACTTCTTTATTTCTTAGGGGATCACCCTCATACTTCAAATAAATGTACCTTATCATCATCCCTATCTTATGTGACAAGGGTCATAACTTTAGCACCAATGTTTTTAAGATTTATCTCCCCTTGAACTTAGAATTTTCCTTTAAAAATAATATTTTTTACTGTAACTTCTTTATTTCTTAAAGGATCACCCTCATACTTCAAATATATGTACCTTATCATCATCCCCATCTTATGTGACAAGGTTCGTAACTCTAGCACAAATAATTTCAGATTTATCTCCCCTTGAACTTAGAAATTTCCTTAAAAAAATATTATTTTTTACTGTAACTTATTTATTTCTAAAGGGATCAACTTCATACTTCAAATATATGTATCTTATCATCATCCATATCTTATGTGACAAGGTTCATAACTCTAGCACCAATATTACAAAAATTATCTCCCCATAAACTTAGATTTTTTTACTAGAAAAATGTTATTTTTTACTATAACTTTTTTAGTTTTAAAGGTATCTACTTCAAACTTCAAATACTTATTCCTTATCATCAATTACATTTTATGTGACAATGTTCATAACTCTTGAAGCAATTTTTACAGATTTAACTCTCTTTGAACTTAGGATTTTCTTTAAGAAATATTATAACTTCTTTACTTTTTAAGGTATCTACTTGAAACTTCAAATATATATTTCTTATCATAACACACATGTGTGACAAGGTTCATAACTCTAGCGTGACTATTTCTAGAATTATTTCCCTTGATCTTGGAATTTATGTTAACATATGTTATTTTTTTACTATAACTTAATACATATTAATACATAATTGATTTTTCTTTCATAGTTTTGTCCTCCTTACTGCGTCCAGTATTTTATTAGTCGAGCTTGGCTGTCTCCTGTGACAGCTCTTGTTATGCTCCCAAAAGGGTGAGCATATAGTTCCGGCTTTGTCTGTCGAGGACATAACTGAAACTATAAGAGATATCAACATGAAACTTTGTAGGCAGACATTATCATTGGGTAGATCTGCAGTGCAAAAGAATCATTACTTTGCCTTGCATAATATTGGAGTTATTGCTCTTTGTTCATTTTTTTTTCACTTTGAACTTTGTCCGAGACATAACTCTGACTCTATAAGAAATATGAACAATAAACTTTGTAAGTAGGTCATTCTCATTGGGTAGATGAGCAGTGCAAAAGCACCATGACTTTGCTTTGCCTATTTTGGAGTTTTTGCCCTTAGTTCATACTTTCACTTTAACTCCGATACTATAAGAGATATCAACATGAAACTGTGAGTAGATAGATCTGATTGTGTAGATATGCTGTGCAAAAGAACTTTAACTCTGCCTTGCCTATTTTGGAGTTATTGCCCTTTTTTAATTTTACACTGAACTTTGTCAGGATAATTATTGTGAAACTACATCTACAAGAGGTATCAACAAGAAAATAAATCTGTAGATAGATCTCAACCATACATCATACCTGAATTTTATCCTTTTATCATACACAGAATTAAGTCCCTTTATCATTAAGTGAATTAAGTCCCTTTTTAATGACCTGAATAAAGTCCCTTTAACAAAACTTGATTTTAGTCCCTTAATCATAAACTGAAGAAAGTCCCTTTTGTGATATCCTGAATTAAGTCCCTTTATTATGTTTGGCAATCATAATCTTTTTGTTTGTAATATCCTACTGTTAATGATCTTTACTCCCAAATTTTAGCAAAATTTATCTTACATACTCTACCTTTTCAGTGCAAAGAACAGTAACTCTGCCTTGGCAAATTTTGGAATTGCTGCACTTTTGTCTGAAACTACAAGATATATTCATCTGGCTCTTGTTTAAGTTTTTGCTAAAGCTAATGAATGTTTTAGTCCAGATTGAAAGATATTTTGTGTAATAAAGGTTTATTGAAAATTGAAATACTTCCAGTTCTTTAATTATCATAGACAAACCAGTTCTCAAACCTCTGATCATTTAAGAGACCTTTAAGTATCAATATAAAAAAATCTTTATAAACTTTCTTAATATAATATACACTTTAATCTTTATTTAAAATTTCTGTTAAATTTTAAAGCTCAGTTTCCTATTCATTGTATTCATTTGACAGCAGCAGACATGTCTATCAAAAACTAAGCTTTTTAAGACCCTGATTATAGGTTTATGTATCAACTGAGGAAGCTGAATAAAGCGAAACATGTTTTGATACTTAATTTGTGTTGGTTTTTGATCCAATTATCCTAGTAAAAAATAAACAGCTCATGAGTGGTTGGGTGTGAGAATCTTACCTATTTAGTGATGTTGAACCGGTAACATATTTAGTGGTTTTATACCTAAAAATAGTGCTGTTTAATGTTAATGACGCAATAGGTATTTCCCGAACGTTCTATTTTTGAAACGAGGCTGTTCAAAAATAGCTATAAATAGTAAATGAATTCCCAATTCTGCCAAATCACTGTTCCATTTAAAACAGAGAGGTTTTAACAACTATTGTCAACCAAAAAAGATGGAATTTCCGCATATAGGAAAGCACTGCTTTCAGAAAGATTGTAAACAATTAGGTTTGTATTTGTTTTGTAAATTGAATAGAAAATTATAGCTAGATTTCTATAACAAAATTGTATCAACAAGTTAGGTAAAAATGGGTGGGTGGGGTAAACTTAGCGTTACACTGTTAGAGAGAATTCACGGAATTTCCGTAAAAAATACCCTCATAAATTTTTCTTTAAGTCTGTAAAAAGGTTTTAATAGGAAAGAATAATTCAGAACTTCTTTAGAACTGTTCGCCATATTTCATCCAGACCTATCTATACTGTGCTCCCCTTAGTTCACGGTACTTAACGCTTTGAAACCAGTAAGAAAACAACAAATGAAGCGTATGGTACAAAAATTGTCATAAGCTATAACATATAGGTATTTTCTGCTGTATGACACAAGGAAACAACAATACTTTCAGTCAAAGTCAAGTTTAATGGACCAAACATAGACCATATTTCGGTCATTTTGAAAGAACCAAGTCATCAATTAAATCGCGGTAATGGTGTTACATTTCAGTTTTTTCATATTTCAGTTACAATTTCTACATGTTATTTTGCTTGATTTTAAATATTACAATTATCCTTACTTTGTAACTCAAAATTTATTTTTTCAAAAAACAAGAACATTTAGAAAATGATGATTGTTTCAGACATAGGCACACATTTAATGGACTATTATTGCTTTTTGCAGAAATTTGTAAAATGTTGTTCTGTTTTACGTAAAAATCTAGAGATTTAAAATATTTTGCACAAAAATTTTGTTGTATTGATGTATCAATAAAAAATGTCAATTCTGACCAATTTTAACACTGGTCAGATGAAAATATGCCATTACCGTGAAATAAGTGATGACGCGGAATTAGTGATGTTGAGTATATGACATTTCCATTTCATGTTTTCCATTTTATTATCATTTTAAAGATATTGCAATTACTTGAATGTTGTTTTACAAGTTCAAGTTCTGTTATAACAACTTCTTGGATTAACCTGTTTAGTTACACACACATTTATATTTATAATGAGATCCATTTTGTTACTATTTCAGATTTCCTACCTATGAAATGTGATGCTTGTTCAGAGATATTTTGGTAAGAATTGAAAGGAAAGGAATCTCAATATTTTAGAGTACAGTAATTTCTTTATAAAAGTTAAATGTAAAATTCATTCTGAAAAATGTTGCAGTTAGTTGCACAGTGGCTACTGTGTCTTCCAGAAAAAATGACCATGGATCATATGTAATGACTGGCTTGTTCTTGGATGAGGGGTGAAGTGTCTTACTGATTTTGAGGGGTGAAGTGTCTTCAAAATTTGAGGGGTGAAGTGTCTGGGGGGTGAAGTGTCTTGCTACCCTTGTTCTTATATAATATAGCAGTTAGCTGTCAGGAAGAAATACATGTATTGGGTAAATGCATCAGAGTCACCCTTATATAGTACAAACTGTAGTGGTTAAGGAAGGTCAATTATTGAAGAATGCCATAACTATTTAAATAAATATAAAGGTTTTTGAACAATTCTAAGATATTGTAAAGGTAAATTAATACAGCTCATTCTGTTTTATTTCAGTAATGACCATATTCACTACAACACACATTCCTGTCCTGATTCTTACAAGAAGGTTAGTATCTTTACTCTCTTGTAGTATTGTCTTGCCTATACATGTAGATACTGAGTTTAAAAGAATGGTGAGCTTGTACATTGATGCAATTTGATTTCATTAATCTGATTTAATCAGATTAATGAAATCAAATTGCATCAATGTACAAGCTCACCATATAAAACATTGACTTAGTTATTCAGTTTTATTTTAATGTCTTAGTAAAATATGGTATGGTTAACTGATTGCTTGCTTGTTGTACATGTATTAAGTGTTAAAACAAATTGTTTTTTCAAATTATTTGGTATTTCCTCATTTTTATGTGGCTATGTTATATTGAGTATATACTTTTGAAACCATTTCGCTCTTTATATTCTCTTTTTGATCAACATACATGTATGTATTCTCTATTTTAACATGAAGTTCAGTCTCCAAAAGAGGTAAAATAATACAATATTTGGAATTTATACAAACTTTCAATGAAGTTAATATATGCTTAAATTATTACCTATGTATTTGTATTATTGAATTGCAATATTAATCTCATGTGCAGAATACTTATAATATTAATATATCTCAATATATGTGTTTATATTTCTAAACAAGGATAACCAAGTGCCTGTTTGTCCTCTATGTAACAAACCAATTCCTCTAAAGAAAGGAGAGGTACCAGATACAGTTGTAGGACGACATATAGACAGTGACTGTCAGTCAGATCCTGCTAAAGAAAGAAGAAAAGTATGTACCAGTCCACTGGTTATAGAATTAGATTGATTATTCATTAATATAAAATATAGTCTTGCAACAGATGTCAAATGGTTTCACTGTATTTTAGAAACTTTCATAAACCATATTATAGATGAAATTGAATGGGTGTAGGGTCCATACTAAATTTATTCAACAAATGAAATAAAATTATGCTAAGCAATCCTCTGTAAAGAATATTATTTTATTCAACATTGAAGTTCAAAAAATTAAGCAGTGAAGCAAAGATTATATGAAAATTTTTGTCTTTTAGTGATGATTAAGAATGTCACACTTAGTTTTCTTGTTTTGTAAGTGCATGCTTTCTGGGTTAATAAGCTATGAATTTGGTAATTAACAAATACCAAATAAGTGTTTTGGGGAGAAAAAAAAACAAGAAAAAAAATTAAATAGCAAAGTGTCTTGGTATTCTACTGAAATAGTTCTTGCCTATTAATTAATACAGAATAATTATTTCTACCTTACAGGTATATACAAACAAGTGTTCTATGAAAGGTTGTAAAGTTAAAGAATTAATTCCAGTAAAGTGTGATAAATGCCATAAGAACTATTGTTTACGTCATAGATTTGAGGATGACCATGATTGTCAGGGTTACCAAGGTTCAGGGAAAGGAATGTCTAATGCTGGGTAAATTTTGTTTATATGGTTAATTTAGAGTTCTTTCATGGTTTAAATTGTGCTATCCATTTATCAATGGCAAATGCATCTATGGATGATACGTGATTCCAAATTGCACCATTTTAATACTTAAAAGCAACAGATGAAAAGATGATTCAGGTGGTTTTCTAGTAAGTTTTTGGATATTATAAAAAGTACACCAAAATTAAAAAGCTTGTCAGAAATGAAAATAAAATAATTTCTGAGGCATAATGGACCTTTAAAGTGACATTATGCTCATTTTTTCATTGTCAAATTGACTTTAATTGACTATATATTTCAATAAACTGGTCGTTATAATGGTGATTGACCAACACATGATATTTGAAAATGTTTAGGGTAAAAAATAAATCTACCTAAATATATAAAAAGACTGCCCCACTCTTTTTATAAATTGAAAGTTACAGATACATTCCGACGGATAATTACACACATTTCACAGGGCCTAGTGAGTTATTTATCGTTCATGTGAAGTAAATTATAAAATTGAAAGGAATTATGAGAAAATGTTAACTTATTTTGACTTTCACCTGTTCACTCTATATCTACCCATGGATGGGCATAATGTCACTTTAAAGAATAGAATAGTTAAACTAAAGTTGCCCAAACACAGCAGAATTGAAATTGTGACAGGCTCAGTGTGATAGAACCTGTTCAATGACACCAGTGATAGATGCCAGATGCTACAAAACACACCTAACACAGACTTTACTAGAACTCGGCATTTAGATTTTGTTATAATTTGATACTAAGTTTTGAATTTAGAATTTTGTAAATGCTGCAAATATATAGCATTTTGTTATAATGGTTGTGCATATATACATTTATCTGAAATGCAGATATGAGACATTCTAATACATGTATAACAGTTTTGATATGTGTTTTATTCTGTGAACTGATTAAATGATACCAAAGATTTTACCTGATCAAAATGGCTGATGTAAAAAAATGTATTTACAGTTCTGCTGCTCTGTCACGCCTTCAACAACCTGCCAGTCAATCTAAAGCTCCGCCTTCTAACGCAAAACCAGCCAATCGACCTCCACAGCAAAGGACATTACATAGTTTAGGATTTGGGCTTGGAAGTGACTTAGATAGGTAAACATTTTAAATCATCTGGAAAATATCTATATATATGATTTATTTTTCATTTTTCAGCAAATGAAGCTGTAAATATTATAAATTGGCCTAAATTATATTAGGTTTTAACTTTTTGGTGTTTTAAAATTTGATCAGTATTACTATGTTTGGAGTTTTCCTTCATTAGTAAATCTGGAATGTTACCATATGACCATTACAGTGTTAGTTTGATTGAAGGCAGAACAAAAATGTTAAATAATAAAAAAATATTTTCAAAGAATTTCTTTATTTTGGGAATGCAAAAAAAAATTAATCATTGCATTTTTGAGAGTATGTTGAGTTTGGGATAAAGGGATATCTTGGTTTTAGAGAATAAGAAAAGGTTTATCAAACATAAAGAACACTAACATGCGAGTTGATTTAAAATATAGTTGATATGATTTATATTTACAGACAAAGGAGAGAAAGACAGCAACAGGGTACACAGAATCTTCGAGCAGCTCAGGCAGGTTTGGTAAGCTGCTTTCTCTGAACTTTTGTGATTTTGTCCCTTTTATGATACCTTCTAGTATTATGTCCATATACAAACTTGAAGATCCATAACTAAAGGATAAGGTTTGATACCCTTGTAAATTTTATGTACACGGTCAATGTCTTCAGTAGCAGATATTTTAATTTATTACTGGATCTTTTGTCATTTAACTGTCTTTTTTTTTTTTTAAATTCTTTGTCTTGTAATGTAAGCCTATTGAGCTTTTCTTTATATAATTTATGTTGGGTTTAGTTTGAAAGGTGTTGAAAGGTTTTATGATACTTTTTAATGTATCAATCGAAAACTTGTTTGTTTTTAATTGTGTGATATACTCTTTGCTTTATTTAGAATAATTATTGTTAGGTAGTTAAAGTAAAAGAGATTATAATTTTAAGAACACTTTGTACAAAGTTATTTTAATGTTTGTAGTCAGAAGAAGAAGCTATGGCTCGTGCAATACAACAGTCACTATCTGAAACTCAGGCTACAAAACCCTCCAATACCAATAATACGTGAGTAATCTTGTAATTTTGTTATAAGCAAGTGATTGGTCGATTTCAAATGGACACCAACATAGTGACTGATAAGAAATCACATTGATAAGAAAGTACAAGTTGCACGTCTTGTTATTTTGAGTCCCAGAATAAATGTAGTAACTGTTAAGTGACAGGTAAAATGGCACATTATAAATGAAGAGGGCCCATATAACCTGATCTGCTAGACTAGGGTTATAAAGTAAATTGCTGTAAATAACTTTGGTTTTGTGCAAATATTTCCGGGATAAAAGTTTTGTAATTTTATTTGCGAAAATCTTATGGATATTTAAAAATAAATACCCAATAAAAATCCTTAAGATTTTCAGATTTTTTTTTAAAAATTTTTGAATATTTATAAAATGTTTAATTTGTAAGGGGTTTTGTGTTTCTAGAAATTTAAAAACAAAGATTAAACAGTGATATAAAAATAATATTTAATATTTATTCATCCACATTTTAAAGTCGGGAAGAAGAAGTTTTTGTTACTTGTCAAGCTCGGGAAGCTAGTAAGAAAGGCAAGAACAAACAAACAGTCAGGAAATTAGATAAAAAATGTAATATTTTGGTATTCAAACTTTGATGCTGCATTTTTTAAAATTTTTACATGGGTTTTAACTTTTATTGATCGAAAAAGACTGTTACTTATAGTAATCACATTTACCTGTTGGTTTGTTTTTTAAAGTTGTGGCAGTTTTGAAATGAATGTGTGTTTTCTGCAGATGCTGCCAAAAAATTTGGGCCCAAAAAAGCATCAGTACAAAAGTTTAATATGCTCTTAATGCATATTACTTTTGTAAAACATATATTAAAAGAAAGTCTATAAATGTAAGGAGCATTTTAACTCTCTTCACTGTTTTCTGAACTGTTTTATTTATAGATTTTGATGGAATATTATGCTAAAATATGTTTTACTATATGTAATTTCTAGTTTATATATTTTTGATTCGGCATTTCTGTTTATTTCGTCTGATTAGGTTCACCCAATTTTGATAGTTTGAAAGAGCATGGAGTGTATGAGAGAGCATCATATTGTCATAGTTTTGAGAAATCAACAAATTCATGAGAAATCTTCAAAATTTATCAGCTTGTGACATATATGAGAGATAGTATCCAGAAAAAAAACAACCCAGAAATGTTTGAGTGAGCATCCAAATATACAGTAAAGCTAGAGAAATATAAATGGAAGAGAACACTGGATTTCGATTGCTTTGGAATTAAATGAGAGAAAATTACAGTTGTGCATGGAATATAATCCTATTTAAACATACAGTACAAGATAAAAAAAATACAATAAGACTTTCGATTAATAAAATTACTAAAACATGTGTTCTCTTTGTAGAGGCAACAATCACAAGAATCACAAAATAAAAAGAGCTGCCAAGTATCATGACGATATTGGATATCAAAGAAATTTGAGTGCTAGCTGTTCTACAACTTTGATTTAACACTTGAGGATTATGACATTGATATGGTTAAAAGTGATGCAGTGATGCAGGAATCATATATAGACATATGACTGGATTTTATCCGTTTTAGTATATTTTATCAAGGTTGTAAAGTTGATGGTTGCTAGCTTTACATTTATAAAAGCTTTACAACAGATCAGATCACTGATCTATTCTTTGTCTATTCTGTATGATGCATGTTTTAGTTCTCAATTTTTAAGGTAGGAATATACGACGACTTATAGATTAGTTTTGTCCTTTGATGTTTATTAAGCTATGATTTCTGTATAAGGAAAAAAAATTGAAAGAGTAATTTTAGTAAAGAGAACCATTATTTTGTTACTTTAAAAGAGCCACTTTAATACATCATATGCAATTGCTTTTTATCATTGTAATATATGTTTTTAATGGGAATTTTATAACTAACGATTTATTAATTAATTATTTCATTAATTGCTTTTTGATAATGGCTAGTGTATTTGTTGTCTTTTTCTATTTTGAAAAGATAAATTTTGGCTTTTGTGAAAAATTTTATTTCTTATAATATTTGCAAAATTACATCTTGCTGCCTCTGCACTTAGAGATTTGGATATAATATTTTTGTCCAATTTGTCTGCCAGTGCAAACATTTGTAACCTTGGCCAAAAATTATTCATTTGATAAGCTAGAGTCTTTATATATGGATAAAGCATACCTTTAATAACTTCTTCATTTGTGACTTTGTCCATTAAATTCCCTTTATCTTTAATGTAAAATTTTAAAAATTCAGGAAATTCCACTATAATTTTGTAATTTATAATTTTCCGACTTGGACATGACATTTTAGTTTCATGAACACATGACTTTTTTTTATTGATATAGGGTAATTACTTAAAGTTAATATTTGTAATCAAGGTTTTATTGATTGTTATATCTCATATTTCTATGGTAATCTTGTAAAAAGTTTTAATCAACTTAAAAAAGTATTTATAATTGATTTCTATGACCCACAATGGGTGTATTTATTTGTATTATATATAAATTACAACTGTTGTTAACCAGGACTTGAATATTCTTCAGCTGCTGTCTTTAAATTACAAAAACCATCCAATGTAGATTTTTAAATTTTTTAAAAATAATTTTTTATAGAAAGTTATATGAACATATGTACATGAAGGAGCATTGAAATGAACGATCACGGTTAAATTGATTGTGAACAGCTTAAATGTAACAAGTTTTGTGTATTAAAGGCACATTATTTCCCAAAAATGATTTTATTTTCATTTTGCAAAAGCTTTTTAATTTTGCTGGCATGTAATAAAATTCGCTAAAAGTTACTTACTATTTTTTTTTTCAATTAGTAAATTAATATATAAAGATTTAGTATTTTGTATGGGTGTACTTGATTGTTTACATTTTTGCTCCTTTAATGACAAATAATATAATAATTTAACATTCAGAGCTACTTCCTTGAGGCGATAAGCATCCAAAAATTTTAAAACCTTTAAACATTATATAAAACTCGATCATGTTTACCCTTTCTAAAGAATCAGAAAAAATAATTTCTTAGGCATAATGTGCCTTTAAAGTGTTAATAGCTCTTTGTACATTTCATAATATATGTTCATATTCATCATAAATCATGGAGTGTTGAACCAAACCTTTTGCTCAAAACAATCTCAGTCACTGCTTTAAATAGACTCATTTTGTTATAATCCTTCATTGCTGAATGAAAATGTATTCAGGGGAAAATGGTATGATGTATCTAAGGTATATTTTAGTGTTTGAAATTATTTTTTGTTCAATAGGATTGCAGTATTTCAGATACGATAAATCATAACAGATTTACTTTGGTAAATCTGCAAACTTGTTGATCAGTCTAGTAAATGGACTGTTCATAAAAAATATTTTCAAACACTTAATTGGTTAGTGTTTGTTAGTAAGCATATATTAAATTTGTAAATTTTGTAAATGCTTAGTTATAAACACTAACCTACACATAATTATGAAATAGTATAATACTGCTTTGTTTTTTGTTGGACTATTGGGAGTTTTATAATCACCATACACACCTGCTTGGAATTAATGAATTGATATTTATTTCGCTGCAAGAAAACAGCTGTGAGGTATACAGTTGTATGTACAATCATCCTGTTACTTCAGATCATGATGCAAGGATCATGTCTTTGTCTAAAATCATTAAAAGAAATATTGATCACTTATGTAGAAAGATAATTCATGGCTGAAATGGTTTTCATTCAAGTTTTGATAACAGATTTTTCATGTCATAAAAGAGTTGAAAATTGATTGCTTTTAAAAGCTAAAGACATTGCACAGTTTATTTGGTGGTAGTTCATTTTAACTTTTTATTCATCAGTATTTTATATTTTATAAAATTAAGGTAAATGTTTGAAGTGAATTATCAAAATAAATATGTTCTTTCCAGTATTCAAGTATACATAGTTTTTAAACCTTGTCTATTTTTTTGGTAATTTTGGAGTTGATGAAATGATGTCAATACATAATGATGTCAAGAATAATGTTAACAATATTTATTACTAGTTATAAGGATAAGGCATGATTATGACATTCACTGTGCCCTAAATAATTAATTAGCTATGATGCCAGCTAGTCCTGGAGCTAAGCTAAAAGGTTAAGCTAAATTATATTTTAGACCACAAGAACCAAAATCACTTAATACAACTCCTACATGTATTGTTATATAGAAATATACGTTAAAGTAAACAATGATTTGCTTCTTAAGATTTAATAGAAATTTAATATGTAAATACAGTGAAGAAAATAAGAAATAAACATTAAACCACAGGGAAGGGTGTGAAATAAAAGAGTGGAATTATGGGAAATTTTGAAGTATATTGGTTGTTGTTGTACTATTTTATCTCGTTATTTTTTACAAATATTTATTAAAATTTTATTATCTCATAATGAATTGTTGTAATTTGTATAAATTCTTAGAAATGTTTGTATCTATCAAGTACAACATTTCACAAACTGAACATGAGAGGTGGTTATTAGTATGTTAAAGAAAATGAAATTATCACATACCCGTGCAGCTTTTATGACTTCGTAAAAATTGTATTGCACGGCTGTGCATATACTTTGACATAACGTCATTAGCGTTATACAAACATAGTGTAAAGAGGCCCTAAATGTAGGCGTTACACTATAGGCGCGTCAATGAAAAATGATTCTTTTTATACGCCCGTTTTGAAAAACGGGACGTATTATGGGAACGCCCCTGGCGGGCGGGGCGGTC